>NC_079194.1:7213188-7228188 GCF_029499605.1 Hyla sarda
ACACACACCATAGACAGGACACACACACACACACACACCATAGACAGGACACACACACACACACCATAGACAGGACACACACACACACACACCATAGACAGGACACACACACACACACCATAGACAGGACACACACACACACACCATAGACAGGACACACACACACACACCATAGACAGGACACACACACACACACACACCATAGACAGGACACACACACACACACACACACACACACACACACACACACACACACCATAGACAGGACACACACACACACACACACCATAGACAGGACACACACACACACACCATAGACAGGACACACACACACACACCATAGACAGGACACACACACACACACCATAGACAGGACACACACACACACACACCATAGACAGGACACACACACACACACACCATAGACAGGACACACACACACACACACCATAGACAGGACACACACACACACACACCATAGACAGGACACACACACACACACACCATAGACAGGACACACACACACACACACCATAGACAGGACACACACACACACACCATAGACAGGACACACACACACACACCATAGACAGGACACACACACACCATAGACAGGACACACACACACACACCATAGACAGGACACACACACACACACCATAGACAGGACACACACACACACACCATAGACAGGACACACACACACACCATAGACAGGACACACACACACACACACACCATAGACAGGACACACACACACACACCAGACAGGACACACACACACACCAGACAGGACACACACACACACACACACACACACACACACACCATAGACAGGACACACACACACACCATAGACAGGACACACACACACACACACCATAGACAGGACACACACACACACACACCATAGACAGGACACACACACACACACACACACCATAGACAGGACACACACACACACACACCATAGACAGGACACACACTATATACAGGACACACACTATATACAGAGGCTGATATATAGGCTGTTTATTCTCTGTATCTTTGCTGGTTATAACACAATGTATCTGATGTTTAGAGTAACACAATGTATCTGATGTTTATAGTAATACAATGTATCTGATGTTTATAGTAACACAATGTATCTGATGTTTATAGTAATACAATGTATCTGATGTTTATAGTAACACAATGTATCTGATGTTTATAGTAACACAATGTATCTGATGTTTATAGTAACACAATGTATCTGATGTTTATAGTAACACAATGTATCTGATGTTTATAGTAACACAATGTATCTGATGTTTATAGTAACACAATGTATCTGATGTTTATAGTAACACAATGTATCTGATGTTTATAGTAACACAATGTATCTGATGTTTATAGTAACACAATGTATCTGATGTTTATAGTAACACAATGTATCTGATGTTTATAGTAACACAATGTATCTGATGTTTATAGTAACACAATGTATCTGATGTTTATAGTAACACAATGTATCTGATGTTTATAGTAACACAATGTATCTGATGTTTATAGTAACACAATGTATCTGATGTTTATAGTAACACAATGTATCTAATATTTAGTAATACAATGTATCTAATGTTTATAGTAACACAATGTATCTAATGTTTATAGTAACACAATGTATCTAATGTTTATAGTAACACAATGTATCTAATATTTAGTAATACAATGTATCTAATGTTTAGAGTAATACAATGTATCTAATGTTTAGAGTAATACAATGTATCTAATGTTTAGAGTAATACAATGTATCTAATGTTTAGAGTAATACAATGTATCTAATGTTTAGAGTAATACAATGTATCTAATGTTTAGAGTAATACAATGTATCTAATGTTTAGAGTAATACAATGTATCTAATGTTTAGAGTAATACAATGTATCTAATGTTTAGAGTAATACAATGTATCTGATGATGATGGTTGATGCAATATATCTAGAATTACTGTCACATCCATCCTGTTCAGGGTCCGTTCGGCACTTTTTCCCCCCCTTGCACTGAACGGACCCTGACACGAGATAAGGAAACTGCTGGGTCCCGACAGACCCCATTCACTTGAATGAGGTCCGTCAGGGATCAGGTAGTTTAGCGGAGAACAAAAATAGCGCACGCACTCTATTCTGTAGGTCCATACGATTACAATGATCCCCTACTTTCATAGATTGGATTTTGCATTACATCTGGAAAAAATCATAATTACATGCCCGAAAATTAATACGTTTAAAATTGTCATCTTCTGACCCTTATAACTTTTTTATTTTTCCGTGTACGGAGCAATTTGAGGGCTCATTTTTAGCGCTGTGATCTGAAGTTTTTATCAGTACCATTTTTGTATTGATCAGACTTTTTGATCGCTTTTTATTTATTTTTCATGATATAAAAAGTGACCAAAAATACACTATTTTGGACTTTGGATTTTTTTGGCACGTACGCCATTGACCGTGTAGTTTAACTATATATTTTTATAGTTTGGACATTTCCGCACGCGGCGATACCACATATGTTTATTTTTATTTACAGTTTTTTGGGTTTTTTTTAAATAGGAAAAGGGGGGTGATTTTTACTTTTATTAGGGGAGGGGTTAAATGATCTTTAACTTTTTTTCACACTATTCTTTTTGCAGTGTTATAGCTCCCTCTAGTGGCTATAACACTGCACACACTGATTGAATACACAGATCGCTACCATGCATTAACATGGCAATGATCAGTGTTATCGGCGGTAGATTGCTCAAGCCTGGATTTCAGGCTTGGAGCAATCAATGGCCGATCGGACACGCAGGAGGAAGGTATCGGACCCTCCGCACTCGATCTCGCTGATAGGGACATTGCGATGGTCCCGATCAGCCTGACTGAGCTGCCAAGAGTGAATTTTTGTTACTTTAGATGCAGCTAAAGGGTTAATAGCACGCGGCACAACGATCAGTGCCGCATGCTATTAGCCCCTGGGTACCGGCTTTCGTTAGCCGCCAGGACCGACCCGCCGTGACCCCGCATTATAGACCAGGACCGGTCGCACAGGTACATCCTGCATTCTTTAGAGGTTAAAATCGGATGAAATATTCTGCCATACGATTTTTGGATACGATTTTACATCAGATATTTAGATTACGATTGTGTACGATTTCTGGTAATCCGATTTTACTGCCCATCAATCAGATGGTAAAATCGTGACGTGAACCAGGCCGTAAGAATCTTAGGACATATATTTAAAAAAAAAAACTTTTATCCTTTGTTAACTCTTCACTTTTAACCCGTTAACGACGCAGGACGTGTACGTCCTGGTGAGGTGGTACTTAACACACAAGACGTACATTTATGTCCTATACATAACCGTGAGCATCGTAGCGATGCCCGGGTCATGCGCGGCAGGTCCCGGCTGCTGATAGCAGCAAAAAATCCGCAGGTAATGGCCATTAACCCCTCAGATGCCGTGATCAATACAGATCACGGCATCTGCAGAAGTGCGGCACTTAATGTGGACAATCAGATCGCCCACAGCGCTGCCACGGCGATCCGATCATCTGTAATGGTGGACAGAGGTCCCCTCACCTGCCTCCCGGCGTCTTTTGCTCTGAGATCGAGCAGACCAGAGCAGAAGATGACGGATAACACTGATCAGTGCTATGTCCTATGCATAGCACTGAACAGTATTAGCAATCAAATGATTGCAATATATAGTCCCCCTATGGGGACATAAGTGTAAAAATAAAAGTAAAAAAAATAAAAGTAAAACATTTTTAAAAATCCCCCCCCCCCCAATAAAAATGTAAATTGCCAGTTTTTCCATTTTACCCCCAAAAAGTGTAAAAACATATTTGATATCGCCGCATGCGTAAATATCCAAACTATTAAAATATAATGTTAATTATCCTGTGCGGTGAACGGCGTAAATGTAAAAAATAAAAAGTCCAAAATTGCTGCTTTTTTTTATACCATTTTATTTAAAAGATAATTGATTAAAAAAATGTACTAAAAGTTTTATAATATGCAAATGTGGTGTAAAAAAAATACAAAAAACTATTACAGATCACAGCACAAAAAAAATGTGCCCTCATACCGCCGCTTATACGGAAAAATGAAAAAGTTACATGTCAGCAAATTAGAGGGATTTTAAACGCGCTCATTTGGTTAAAAAGTTTGCGATTTTTTTTTTAAGCGGCACAATAATAGAAAAGTATGGAATCATTTTAATCGTATTGACCCACAGAATAAAGAAAACGCGTCTATTTTACCGTGAAGTGTACACCATGAAAACGAAACCTTCCAAAATGTGCAAAATTGCTGTTTTCTTATCAATTTTTCCACACAAATACACAGAGATGATTAAAACTACAATTGCGGGCGACCGGCGGCGCGGATCAGACCAAGGTAGGGCTCGTTTTAATCAGCGTCTCCCGCACTATTCACCAATACCTGTGGATAGTGCGGGAGAAAATATGTGACAGTTTTCCTTTAAGGGGTTAACATTACTGTCTATATAAGTCACATTGAATTGTATCACTGTACATATCCTCCAGGCACGCCCAGACAACCTCTCCAGCTGTTGCAGAACTACAACTCCCAGCATGCCCAGACAGCCTTTATCCAGTGTTTTCCAACCAGGATGCCTCCAGCTGTTGCAATACTACAACTCCCAGCATGCCCGGAAAGCCTCTGGTCAGTGTTTTCCAACCAGGGTGCCTCCAGCTGTTGCAATACTACAACTCCCAGCATGCCCAGACAGCCTATGGCCAGTGTTTTCTAACCAGGATGCCTCCAGCTGTTGCAAAACTACAACTCCTAGCATGCCCAGACAGCCATTATCCAGTGTTTTCCAACCAGGATGCCTCCAGCTGTTGCAATACTACAACTCCCAGCATGCCCAGACAGCCTATGGCCAGTGTTTTCTAACCAGGATGCCTCCAGCTGTTGCAAAACTACAACTCCTAGCATGCCCAGACAGCCATTATCCAGTGTTTTCCAACCAGGATGCCTCCAGCTGTTGCAATACTACAACTCCCAGCATGCCCAAACAGCCTCTGGCCAGTGTTTTCCAACCAGGGTACTTCCAGCTGTTGCAAAACTACAACTCCCAGCATGCCCAGACAGCCATTGGCTGTCTGGGCATGCTGGAAGTTGTAGTTTTGCAACAGCCAGAGTCACCCTGGGTGGGGAACACTGCCTCGTACAATGAACAATGCTGTCGTGACATGATGGGAGTTGTAGTTTTGCAACAGCCAGAGTCACCCTGGGTGGGGAACACTGCCTCGTACAATGAACAATGCTGTCGTGACATGATGGGAGTTGTAGTTTTGCTTCAGCCAGAGAGCCTCAGATGAAGCAAAGTGGCATGATACCATGCTAAAGATGTCAGGGGACACTGGGAGTTGTAGTTCTACAAAGGCAAGAGTGCCATAGATCTGGGCAGACAGCGTTAGGGGGAATGATAAGAGTTGTAGTTTTGCAACACCTAGAAGAATAGAGCTTGGTGAACACTGCAGCGGACTATGGCAGACGCAATCAGGGTATGATGGGAGTCGTAGTTCTGTAGCAGCTGGGGCAACTACTCTATAAAAATGGAAAAAACTGCCGAGACATGATGGGGGTTGTAGTTTTGCAACAGCTGGAGAGTGAGCCAGTTGGGGGACACTGCATTAAAGCATGTGGAAAGCTGTCTGGGAATGCTGGGAGTTGTAGTTCTCAAACAGCTGTAAAGGAAGTAGAGGAAACAGGTCAGGGAACTCTAGTCTACACAATGAACAATGCTGTCAGGGCATGATAGGAGTTGTAGTTCTAAAATAGCTAGAGAGCCATAGGTCTGGGAAGACAACATTAGTGGGTTAGGGTATGCTGGGAGTTGTAGTTCTATAACAGCTTAGCGGAAACCGGTTGGGGGAACACACTAATACACAACGAACAATGCTGTCAGGTCATGATGGGAGTTGTAGTTCTAAAACTGCTGTAGAGGAAGCAGAGATAACAGGCCGGGGAAAGCTACTCTACATAATGAACAAGGTTGTCAGAGCATGATAGGAGTTGTAGTTGTAAAATAGAGAGCCATAGGTCTGGGAAGACTACATTAGAGGGTCGGGGTATGCTGGGAGTTGTAGTTCTAACAGCTGTAGGGAAAACAGGTTGGGGGACACTATTCTACACAATGAACAATGCTGTCAGGGCATGATGGGAGTTGTAGTTCTACAACAGCTAGAGAGCCATAGGTCTGGGAAGATAACATTAAAGGGTTAGGGCATGCTGGGAGTTGTAGTTCTCCCAACACATATAAAGCTACATCATGGTGAACACTGCAGCTGACCCGGACATGCTGGGAGTTGTAGTCCTATAGATATACAGTACGGCGTGAGGAGAGTCTGGGCCGCAGAGCTCGCACTCTACCCGGTCACATGACCGCGCAGCGCCCCACACCCCCCGGTAATGGCCGCACACACATCCGGGCCCCTCACCTCATTCGGTCTCCTCGGTGATGCCGAGCGCCCCCCAGGGAAATCACAATCCGCGCGCTCCGTGTCCGCTCCCCGGCCACAATCTACACACACACGGCGGACGGCCCGGTTCGGTCGCAGACCTTCGCCATTTTGGTTTCCCGCGGAGCGCGCGGTGCATTGTGGGGGAGTAAATACAAAACAGCTTCACCAACGGCCGTACACCTCCATAGAGGGAGCAGTCACGTGACCCGCCTGTGCCACACGGGCCGCCATCGAGGTGAAGGGCAACAAGGGATCATCCGACTGCGCATGAGCGGCGTGTGCAGGGGGGCGGGGCAGGGTGTGGCGGCCGTTATTATAGGAGCTCGTTCACATCACACGGGAATACAGCGGCTTTTATATGTATATGGGGAGAGTCACCAAACCTCGTGCAGAGGAGCAATTACCCAATCAGAGTCCAGCTTTCATTTTTATAAATGATTGGTTGCTATGGGCGACTGCTCCTCTGTACAAGGATGAATCTCCTGCGCTGTATTTTGGGGCTCAGCCCTTGCCCAATTTAATTTTTAGTGTTTTCGCTGTCCCTCCTCGCCCTCTAAGAGCCATAACGCTTTTATTTTTTCCATCCTCCGACCCAAATGAGTTTGTTGTAATTTTTTTGCGCAACCTATTTGTGGTGAGGGCAGATGATATTACCCTAGGGGTAGATGGCATTAACCCCTTGTATTCGTGATGCCAGGGCGTGGTTAACCTCTGCACCACCTGAGGTATACAGTGACCCCCCCCCCGACCTACGATGGCCCCGACATACGATCATTTCAACATACGATGGCCTCTCAGAGGCAGCATCAACATACGATGCTTTTGTATGTCGGGGCCATCACATAAACGGCTATCCCTCAGCGCAGACTGCTTCAGCTGACACCAGATAGCCGTTTACGGTGCCCCGTGTGGTCCGCTGACGATCACTTACCTGTCCTCGGGGCTCCTGCGCGTCCTCTTCGGGATCCCCTGCATCGTCGGCGCTCTCCATCGTCGTCATCACGTCGCTGCGCACGCCGTCCCGTCATCCAATTGGAGCGGCGTGCGTAGCGACGTGATGGCGGCGACAGAGAGCGAGGATAATGGGGAAGCAGTGGCCTTGCCGGAGCATCGGGGACACATCGGGGGCGCGGCAACAGCGATGGAAGGCGACATCCAGGGCAGCGGTGACGAGCGGTGACGGTCCGGAGCGTCGGGGACACATCGGGGACAGCGGCGGCAGCGATGGAAGGCGACATCCAGGGCAGCGGTGACGGTCCGGAGCGGCGGGGACACATTAGTATAACCTCCAATACCAGTGGTCTTCAACCTGCGGACCTCCAGATGTTGCAAAACTACAACTCCCAGCATGCCCGGACAGCCGTTGGCTGTCCGGGCATGCTGGGTGTTGTAGTTTTGCAACATCTGGAGGTCCGCAGGTTGAAGACCACTGTCCTATACTTTACATTGCACGGATCCCTCAACATACGATGGTTTCAACAAACCCAAGGCCTAAGGAGGTGACCAGTGACTTTAGAGACTTGCGGGCTCGCTGGGACTTGTAGTGGACTTGGACAGAATGACGCTGAATTTAGACAGACTTGACTAGGACTGACTAGACTTCACCCCTTGTGTAGTTTACCAGACTTTGACGTTCACCTGTGGGGCTCTGGATTGGTCGCTGCGTGACTAGGCCTTGGGAGGACACCGGACACTCTCAGGTCTCGACTGTTCCTCAGCATGAACTCAAGAGACTGAACTTCGGAGGGGTCCTATAGGTCACCATATAAGTCACCTGGTCACTGACACCTTCCCTGGTTGTATGTCTTGGAAATAACTTTTCGGAGTGTTTTATGCAGTTTTATTATTATTTTTTTTTTTTTTTTTATGGCGTTAATTGATGCGTTTTAGGCAATTGTACTTTTTAGCTTTTACATTAAAAAAAAAAAAAAAAAAAAGGCCGTAATGTGAAAAATAAATACTGGCCCTTTTTTTAATGGCCTGTAAATAAATTTTCTAATGAAAGAAAGAAACGCAAAACGCTACAGATGATTATATGTGTTGGAGAACATTCCGGAAATATACGTCCATATAAATGTCAGACCTTTTGGTGAAGTGTGGTATCTGTTGTGATCAGTGGTTGTGCCTGGACTATGGAGACAGGATGGATTCTGTTATATACAGGGAGTGGAAGGTTCAGATAACAGGGCTGGGCCCAGTGGGTACCCCAAGGCCGACCCGACCCTCAGACCTGGCTGTTAGGTTCGGGTAGGGACATTGCCAAGGTGCAGAAGTGCCCCAGAAGGGGTGGACCCGGGTGCTGTACTTTGCACGCTCTTCACTTTCACCCTATTTGTGTACTCACTGTAGTTTCCCGGCCTTCTGGCTCCTGGTCGCATCTTTACTTATTTATTATTTGTGTTCACTGGTTGCTTTACCGTATGGTTAGTCACAAGGATTGTTCTGGGTGCGGTGCCCTTCTGGGACGACCCATCGGTGGTCTCGGCGAGGTGTGTGTGGCCATCAGGTTTGCCACTCTGAGTCCCTGTTTATATCGATGCCAACCAGTTGTTGTGCCCCCCCTTTATGTTCCCTAAGCTTTAGTGAAGGGGGAAATCCTTCCTGGCTCTCTCAGGTATCTTATGACCCAGAGGAAAAAGGAAGGGTTGTGGGGACCACCGATCCTTGCGCCCAACCGATGGGTCCCCCCGCGATCACGGCACGGAACCCCGGCGCTCTCAGTAAGGAGCGTGTGTCATCTTCTAGTAGACCAATATACTGGTCAAGACCAGCATATGGAGGGTTAATCCAATCACTTTATACCAATAGATTCCCCCTTGGGGCAATCCAATAAAACCCTATGTTCCCATATACTAACTAAATCCCATAAACTTTATTGAAAATTGTTAGACAAAAATTCCACACATTTAAAAATACATCAAAGCAGTAGCCCTTGTACAGTAAGTACTCTGTCTCTTTGTGTACCAGTATCTCTCACTCTGAGATTACTTGCTATAAGTTGGCGCTGGTTGTGCCTGCAGCTCACACCCTGCTTACTACGGGCTCTGCTCTGATGAATCTAAAAACACCCTACTCAGCCCCTCCCCAACATGTTTCGCTACTTGCGTAGCTTTGTCAAGAGGTATGGGGCTTCTTGACAAAGCTACGCAAGTAGCGAAACATGTCAAAGAGGGGGGGGGGGCTGAGTAGGGTGTTTTTAGATTCATCAGAGCAGAGCCCGTAGTAAGCAGGGTGTGAGCTGCAGGCACAACCAGCGCCAACTTATAGCAAGTAATCTCAGAGTGAGAGATACTGGTACACAAAGAGACAGAGTACTTACTGTACAAGGGCTACTGCTTTGATGTATTTTTAAATGTGTGGAATTTTTGTCTAACAATTTTCAAACAAGTTTATGGGATTTAGTTAGTATATGGGAAAATAGGGTTTTATTGGATTGCCCCAAGGGGGAATCTATTGGTTAAAATCTTCTAGTAGACGGCACGTGCTCCATTCATTTCTTTGGGCCAATGATGCCCAAGAGCTGTTCTTGGGTCTTTTTGGCCTCCAGTAGGAATGAATGGAGTGTGTGCCATCTACCAGGAGACGCCGTGTGCTCTTCACTGAGTGCCAGGGCCTGTCCCCAAAGACTACGGGGGGCCCCAGGGGTCAGACCCCTCATAATCAGATTGGATATAGGTTATTTTTCACCGATTAGATTGGATATAGGTTATTTTTTGCCGGAGATCTCCTTTAACTTCTTCCCACTATAAGGTGAATGGGTAAGTACTTGCAGCAGGTACATTCCCCCAAAAGGAGACACCGATATGTCCTGCATATTACCTATGCTTTGGGATATGGCGCAGGACTGGGTTGTCAATCAGAGCCAGGATCCTACCAGAACCTCTGATAGGATGTACTGCAATATACTATATCATGAAAAAAATATAAAATAGAGTGTTTTATCAATAAATAAATAGTATTAAAAATAAGGCCCTGTAATATCACAAAATAAAACGTACACACAATAGTTATTGCCACATTGATAACGGCTTGAACTATAAAATGATTATTGTTATTTATCGGTGAACGTCATAAAAACAAAAGAACAACAAATATGCACAAGGCTTACTAATTGCTTACTAAAGGTAACGTATCACGGAAATAGTACCAATATAAAGTACATCTGTTTGGTGCAAAAAATACGGTAAGTCCTCACACAATGGTGTAGGGCGAAAAATAAAAAACTGAACATGGAAACACAAAATGGAAAAAAGGATTTTATTGTAAGAAAGGAAAAAAAATAGAAATAAAAAATATATACATTTTTTTATTTATTTAATTTTTTTTTCCTTTTTTTTTTTTTTACAATAAAATCCTTTTTTCCATTTCATGTGTTTTCATATTCAGTTTTTTATTATTCGCCCTACACCATTGTGTGAGGACTTACCGTATTTTTTGCACCAAACAGCTGTACTTTATATTGGTACCATTTCCATGATATACATATATCAGGTATCACCATAATCGTAACGAACCACAGAATACAGATAACATCATTTTTACCGCACAGTAAACGTCATACAAATGATAAAAAATGCCAGAAATCTAATTTTTTACAAAAAGATCTGCTGCATGTATCAACAATTGACCACTAATATAAAGTCCAATATGTCTTGAAAAACAATCTCAGAATTGCATCGCTCAGTAAGGTTAAGGTCATATGTAGCGCATCTGCAGCGTATTGAATCCTACAGATGCGCTACTGACTGCCCCTAGTCAGCCTCCCACTTTGCCCGTGTGTCCAGGTTTGTCTGCTCGTAGCAGTACGCCAATATGAGCAGACACAGACTGAGCTGCGAGTCACGTCTTGCGGGCGCTCGGCCTAGCAGAGTTAGTGACTCTAATGTCTGAGTACACTGCGGATGGATGCGCTACGTGTGACCTTACAATAAAAGCGCATCAAAGTTATTACTACTTAAAGAGATACAGAGCAGATTTGAAAAATGGGGCTTGATCATTAAAGGGGTACTCCCCTGAAAAACATTTTTTTTTTTTTATTTAAATCCACTGGTGCCAGAAAGTTAAACAGATTTGTAAATTACTTCTATTTAAAAATCTTAATCCTTCCAGTACTTATCAGCTGCTGTATGCTTTTTGAATTTCCTGTCTGTCTGACCACAGTGCTCTCTGCTGACACCTCTGTCCATGTCAGGAACTGTCCAGAGCAGGTGAGGTTTGCTATGGGGATTTGCTCCTACTCTGGACAGTTCCTGACATGAACAGAGGTGTCAGCAGAGAGCACTGTGGTCAGACAGAAAGGAAATTCAAAAAGCATACAGCAGCTGATAAGTACTGGAAGGATTAAGATTTTTAAATAGAAGTAATTTGTATGAAGTGAATAAATCTGTTTAACTTTCTGGCACCAGTTAATTAAGAGGTTTCCAGTGGAGTACCCCTTTAAAGGAGAAGACTCATGGTGAAAAATGTGCGGCCATTATGCCCGGGTGGCCAGAATCTAAAATAACAAACAGGACTTACCTGCTGATGCTACCTTGGTGTCCTGGTATCACCGCTCCAGTTCTCTGGTGGGGACTTCTTCCACGTTGACCACTGCCGCTCAGCCTATCGCCGTCCATGGCGGGACCTAACTGTGGCCGGCAAATTGCTGAGCCCCAGTGGGTGGAAGAAGACACCACCAGAGAACTGGATCGGTGATACCAGGACACCAAGGTAACATCGGCAGGTAAGTCCTGTTTGTTATTTTATATTATGGCCGCCCGAGCATAATGGCCGCACATTCTATGTTTAATTTGTGTTTAAAAAAAAGCTGCCACCAGGTGTCTCCCTACTTGTCCAGAGCACATTTCCCCCCATCTCTTGCACAGACTTTGGACTCCTGCTGGCCTGGCTGAAGTGCAAAATCAGGAAATGCTGAAGGGGGGGGGGGGGGGGGGGGGCAGCCTTAGCCAATCAGAGCTCATCTCACACTGAACTGCTCTGGGCTGTGTGTAGCAGAGTGAGGGAGGAAGTTCTCCCCTGTATGGCTTCAGATGATGTCACACCTACTGGGGAACGCCCCTTCCCGGTCTGTGAATCTGACTGAGCAGAAAATACAGAGCAATATCAAGGTAGAGAACTAAAAAAATAATAATAATAATAAAGATTGGGGGGTTGGTTTATCATGATGGGGGCAGTGACCTGGGAGGATTAGAACATTTAACAAGATCATGTAAAATCCAACATAATGTAAAGCCTGACATGTGCATAGTCTACCCATCAGTCTCTGTGACTGCCGCATGGGAACCTATGGAGCGGTGAATACTAATCATTCATACGGCCACAATGTGATAAAAGCAATTCCACAGATCAGACAGCAGAGGGCGACACCTGCACAGCGACTGCCAAACAGTTCAGAAAGTAATGGGACCAGACATTTTTTTTTTTTTTATGTCTATTCTTTATCCAATAAATAAAAACATTTGCATTTGTTTTTTACTTTTTGCAACAAAGTTTCTCAGTATACAGTGATACATTACAGGGTTCTCCCGGATTTATGTTTTTATTTAGCATATTCTTGAACTGCGCAGAGGCTTATAGGACACAACCCCAGTACAGAGGCCTCGCTGTATATAGTCTGGCGGTCCCTGTACGTTGCAAAAATAAAAGATGATTTATCCTGGAGAGCGCCATTCATCACGGCCATTCCTGGAGAGCGCCATTCACCCCGGCCATTCCTGGAGAGCGCCATTCACCCCGGCCATTCCTGGAGAGCGCCATTCATCACGGCCATTCCTGGAGAGCGCCATTCATCACGGCCATTCCTGGAGAGCGCCATTCACCCCGGCCATTCCTGGAGAGCGCCATTCACCCCGGCCATTCCTGGAGAGCACCATTCACCCGGCCATTCCTGGAGAGCGCCATTCATCACGGCCATTCCTGGAGAGCGCCATTCATCACGGCCATTCCTGGAGAGCACCATTCACCCCGGCCATTCCTGGAGAGCGCCATTCACCCCGGCCATTCCTGGAGAGCGCCATTCACCCCGGCCATTCCTGGAGAGCACCATTCACCCGGCCATTCCTGGAGAGCGCCATTCATCACGGCCATTCCTGGAGAGCGCCATTCATCACGGCCATTCCTGGAGAGCACCATTCACCCCGGCCATTCCTGGAGAGCGCCATTCACCCCGGCCATTCCTGGAGAGCGCCATTCTTCACGCCCCCTCCCATAGACTTGCATTGAAGGGGCGGGGCGTGCCGGCATGATGGGGCGGGGCTATGACATCACGAACTCCCAGCGTCGGCTCCAGCGTTCGGAACAGTTTGTGCCAAACGCTGAGCAGCGGAGTACCCCTTTAAGGACAATGCTTCACACGTAAATGTTATATATTCTTCACTTTTATCAGATGGCGCCAATAATTCCCTGACACATTGGACCGCCATCTTCTGATTAATATTAGTATAAAGGCTTTTAATGTCTATGGAACCCTATAAAAAATTGGGATGCCAGGTGGGAACGTCCAATGTGGCAAGTAACTCGATGGTGTCTTTTGCCATGTGTGGGATCTCCGTAAGTGCCGGATGGAGGAGCCAATCAATGTATCTGGATAATGGTTCCATTAGAGACCCCATAACGGAGACAATAGGTCGTCCAGGTGGGGCCTCTAATGTTTTGCGCACCAACATGGGTACTTAGGTGTCACTGGAGACGACTTAGGGAGCATTCACGTCACGATCTTACCATCCTACTTTTTCTCACAATTAATTTTTTACCTTCAAATTGTACAAATCTGTCTGTACGCCAAGTCGTATCCATTGACCTCCATTCAGTAATCACGGCCAACACACGCATCAGTTTTGAGCCGCATCCGAATTTGCACCATTTTAGATCGGGGGGTGGGTGGGGGTTGTGGGGTGTTTTAAAATCATGGTTGACCAAAATTTTTTGCCCAGATTCGAAATCGCATCGAAATTGTGTCCAAACTTTTTTTTATTATTATGGCCTTTTTACACAAGCGCAGTAGCGTCTTTAAATAAACTTTATTGCCCTTGACATACAGATAATTTTCCGAATATGATCAGATTTTTTGGTAAAAAAATCGGACGAAATTTTCAGCTGTACGATTTTTTTGATACGATTTTTAATCGGATACCAATAATTTTTTTAATCCGATTTCAGGTAATCCGATTTGCATTAGAGACCACTCCCCTTTCTACTGCTCCCCTCAAAAAGGTTTGTAAACGAGGGGATGTTCTTTATGGAATACTCCTCCTTTATTAAAACAATATTCCCCCCTTTTCCGATTTATTTATTATAACTCCTTTTTGAGCCCTCAACCATTTAAAAGGGGTACTCCGCCCCTAGACATCTTATCCCCTTTCCAAAGGATAGGGGATAAGATGTCTGATCGCAGGCATCCCCCAGCTCGGACCCCAGCGATCTTTGTTTAGAACGCTGGGTGCGGGCGGCGGGGTTGTGACAACATGGCCACGCCCATTGTGACGTCACGCCAC